>NC_057795.1:8265775-8266415 GCF_018294505.1 Triticum aestivum | reverse complement strand
TGCCCCCTGTCCACCCCATAATAGTGTACCATTATGTTCTACAAATCACAAGACCAATATGGTGATCCACATGACCATGCCTAGGACTTATTCCATTCATCCAGAATAGAAGGAGGACATAGAGGATCTAGATGTGGAGGACAATGAGTCCATGAAAGTGGAGGATGATGAATTTTGTGCACCCTTATTATACCTGTGACACTTTTAGCAGTGCTGATCAAGATTTGCCATGTAAGTTTGAAGCAACTAGCCTTCCAAAGAAGCTCAAGGAGATGGTGGAAGAATTAAATGTTCTGATGGCTCTTGTTTTAGAGTCATGAAGGTTACCTGTAAGATGGCCATATCGATGATGAAACACAAGGGAAGCTACATAAAATTAGACATGGATAGCTTTATGAAGGCATTGTCCAATGCTTCTAAAACAAGTATACTCAACAATCTCGCACTTGGCCTCCTCCTCTTCATACTCCGCATCCCCTCGCAACCACTTAGTCGCCACACTGGGAATACATCTACAACTACACGAGCGGAAACTACACGTTGAACAGCACCTATCGAGCAAATATCCAATATCTAGCTTCCTCCCTCCCAGATTTTACTTCCGCCTCTCCCAGCCTTTTTGCAGCGGGAAGATCAAGTA
>NC_057795.1:8264894-8265765 GCF_018294505.1 Triticum aestivum | reverse complement strand
ACCATTATGTTCTACAAATCACAAGACCAATATGGTGATCCACATGACCATGCCTAGGACTTATTCCATTCATCCAGAATAGAAGGAGGACATAGAGGATCTAGATGTGGAGGACAATGAGTCCATGAAAGTGGAGGATGATGAATTTTGTGCACCCTTATTATACCTGCGACACTTTTAGCAGCCCTGATCAAGATTTGCCATGTAAGTTTGAAGCAACTAGCCTTCCAAAGAAGCTCAAGGAGATGGTGGAAGAATTAAATGTTCTGATGGCTCTTGTTTTAGAGTCATGAAGGTTACCTGTAAGATGGCCATATCGATGATGAAACACAAGGGAAGCTACATAAAATTAGACATGGATAGCTTTATGAAGGCATTGTCCAATGCTTCTAAAACAAGTATACTCAACAATCTCGCACTTGGCCTCCTCCTCTTCATACTCCGCATCCCCTCGCAACCACTTAGTCGCCACACTGGGAATACATCTACAACTACACGAGTGGAAACTACACGTTGAACAGCACCTATCGAGCAAATATCCAATATCTAGCTTCCTCCCTCCCAGATTTTACTTCCGCCTCTCCCAGCCTTTTTGCAGCGGGAAGATCAAGTACAGTTCCAAACGCCATATATGCCCTCGCATTGTGATGTGGCGATAGTAATGCCTCCTCCTATTCTGCGTCTGCTCAGCCATCCAAATGGCCCAGGAACACTGCCCGCTCATGAAGGGGGTGATCATATTCACCGACTCCTGCATCATTCGCTTCTCCAACATGGACTCCATTCAGCACTACACCATTTTGTGTGTTCTCCTATGTTGTGTCGAGTGTGTTGTGCTACACCTAGTTGAAGCGTTCAACAACAAGAGCGC
>NC_057795.1:8247022-8264696 GCF_018294505.1 Triticum aestivum | reverse complement strand
GGAGAGGGCACATGCCCCCTGGGCACACAATAATAGTGTGCCATTATGTTCTAAAAATATGAAACCAATGTGGTGATCCACATGAACGATGCTTCTAAAACAAGTACACTCAGCAATCTCGCCCTGGGCCTTCTCCTCTCCATACCCCACATCCACTCGGAACCACTCTGCCGCCGCACTTGGAATACATTTGCGAGTATACTACCGGCAACTAAACACTAAACAACACCTACCGAGCAAATATACAGTATCTAGCCTCCTCCCTCCGAGATTTTACTTTCGTGTCACCCAGCCCTCGCATTGTGACGTGGCGATAGTAACGCCTCCTCCTGTTCCATGTCTCCTCGGCTATCCGAATGGCCCAGGAATGCTGCCAGCTCATGAAGAGGGTGATCATATTCACCGACTCCTACATCGTCCTCTGCTCCAACGTGGACTTCCTGCATGATCCACTCAACAACGAGTGGAACTGTCAGTTATAACTAGACTAGTTGTGTTGTCCCTCTCCATTCTCCACATTTACAATTTTCATCCGATCTGTCGGGAATAATTAATAACACCCAAGGTTAAAGCTTCATCTTGTTGAGATTCACTCTGTGTTGAGTGTTTATGCACATTAATTTTGGTAGTGGCAAATGCGTTCTTATCTTGTCCACTTGCTTCCGTTGTCATCACTTCTGACTTTGTCGCCAACTTGGGAGGACGGCGTAATTGTTGTTGTAATTATCTGTTAGTCAAATCTCATGTTTGCTTTAAGAAAAGAATGGCATGGTTTTTTAAAGAGAAAGAGAATAAGGGAATGAAGAAGTTTTTTTTAAATGACTGTTCAACTCATTCTCATCTGTTTTGTTTTTAGTATTGAAGAACATAACCCATCCTCATCCGTAGAGCAGGCTGCGGGTGAGCGACAAGAGCGGCCCAAATTCCCAACCCAAACATCTCTCCCCTTTTTCCACTTTGTGGAGCGGAGACGAGAACGACATTTCCGAATTGCGGCCACAGGCGCCAGTTAACGTGCATTTTGTTAATTGGTGCCTGTGGCGTCCGTAAATGGGCCGGACCATCTAGGCGCTGGTTCATGATTTTTTTTTTAAATTCTGTGAACTTTTGGAGATTGATGAACTTTTTTGAATATTGATGAACTTTTTCAAAATTTAATGAACATTTGTCTTGAAAATGGATGAACTTTTTTTGATTTATGAACTTTTTTTTCAGTTCCATGAACTTTTTCTAAAAATACATGGAGTTTTTTTTTCAATTTCTATGGTCTTTTTTCAAATTTAATGAACTTTTGCTAAGTTGGATGAACTTTTTTTCAATTTGAATGAACTATTTTTCAAATTGATGAACTTATTCAAAAATTATGAACCTTTTTTAAAGATATGAACGTATTTTTCCAAATGGATGAACTTTTTTTCTTTAAATCTGTAAACCTTTCTTCATTTCATATTTTTATTTTGGTAAAAAAATTAAAAAACTTGTGGCAGCACGCTAGTGGGCCGGCCCATTCTAGCAGTGCTGCATGCGTCGGATCGTTAACGGGCGCCTGCAGCGTTGTATAGGAGCTCCCGACGAGGATGCCCGGCCCGCTGGACCACTGCCGGCGCAAGCCACTGCCACCTCCAATGTAGGCCGGACCGCTTCGTGCCGCGGCTACTTGTCGGCGCAGCCAGTTCCACCACCACCGCTCGCGTTCCGGCCGCCAATCCGTCCGGCCGTCCATGGCGGCGATAGCCACCAGCATCAGCAGGACAAGCGCCGGCGGCGGGCAACACCGTGCATCAACACCGAGTTCTGCCTCACCCTCGCCTTCCGCGTCCTCCAAATCCACATCCATCTGGTCCGCCCGCCACCGCCGCCGCCGCTCAAGGTATTCCGCACTGGTTCCCCTCCCCTTCCCTTCCCGGCCCCAAATCTCCACCCTAACCACCATTTTCCTTAGAAATTAGCGAGGTGAGGTAGAGCGGTTTGGCCAGAGAGTACTGTTGTCCAAGTTTAGGCCAAGGAGATGAACTAGATAGACAGATAGAGGCTGAGAAATTTGTTTTCTTCCCTAGCCTAGATATGTTGCTCAACACTGCACATTCGAATCCAGACTTGTCTTCCAGATATGTAGTGGTTGAATTTCCTGTAATACGTTCTGCAAAATCACATCTCATACTGCAAATGTAGTGGTCGGTTGCCATCTAGTTCTAGCAGGGAGGAATGATATGCATTAGTATCTTGAAGCCACTAAATGATGCTTGATGGATACAGTTTGCTGTTCGATGGATACAGTTTAATTTATCATATTCAGTCTGCTGTTCAATGATGGATCCAGTTTAATTTATCATGCCACTAAATGATGCTTGATGCTTTTTTACATTTTGCATGTGTGTACAGCTCTACATCCTTGCGAGTCTGTTGAATCTCTCGTGGCTTCTCGTGTGATTGACTGATTGTTCGTAGATACACGAGGAATTATGCTCTTGAAGATGCTGAGTAACCTAGTACTAGTATTTATTTCAACATGACTTCTTCTTCACGCATACCATACGTTTTTCTCGTTCAGAAACACCAATTTAGCATGGTTATCTTCGCAATAAATTCAGAAACACCAATTTCTATCGACCAGCCCCTGTACCATTATCGAACATGCTTGTCTCTGCACGGGACCCTGAATTCGGACTGCTCTAATCCATCCGAGAGCTCGGGCAGTTAAAGCTTGCTAGGGGCTTCAATCGTGGAATAAGTGATAGAGACCTGAAACCAACCTCAGATGAGCGCGAATGCGAGTACAAGCTGCAGTTTCATTACCTTTTCTGTTGTTTCCCTGTCACCTTACAATCATCTGCTTTTGGTTTCATAAAATAAGAAGTCAAATGATGACGTTTGATATTACTTTCAACCCAGTAGTATTTTCAATCCATGCTGACTTGCCAATTAATCTGAATACAATATCATGATATATTATGCATTACCGAATGCTGCCATGATGTATTGTTGTGCCTGTGACTGTATAGACTTTTTTTTCCTTTAAGCACATAATCATATACATGTTTGAATCTTTGCTAAATTATTGCTCTAAAACAGACCACGGTCAACACTGGTGGTAGGTCGCTCCTCTGTTAGCCAATCGATTGTGTTGGTCATGATGGGAATCACTACCAGAATCGCCCCCTATGCCGACGCCCAGGGCCGTCGGCATACCCCTGACTGGCCGTCGGGACAGGCCCATGCCGACGGCCCCCGTCGGCATAGGGCCGTCGGCAACATATACGTCGGCGTAGCCCGGGAGGCCGTCGGCATTGAAAGGCCGTCGGCATAGAGGATTTCTCGACGGGGGCCGTACATCTATGCCGACAGCCAGGGCCATCGGCAATGTCCAGGTCTAACGGCGGCCGCCGTCAAGTATGACCAATGCTTGGCCACCACGTGGCACACCTATGCCGACGGCATAGCCGTCGGCTTAGTTTCAAAGTATGCCGACGACTAGGCCGTCGGCATAGGTATGCCCCGTGGGGTCCAGCCTTTATGTGGGCCAGGGATATGCCGACGGCCTAGCCGTCGGCATAGTTTGAAACTAAGCCAACGGCTAGGCCGTCGGCATATCCCTTCCTCAGGAGCTACCAGTTGGTGACACGTGGCATCTATGCCGACGGCCTAGTCGTCGGCTTAGTTCAAAAACTATGCCGACGGCTAGGCCGTCGGCATAGATGCCACGTGTCACCGACTGGTAGCTCACGCCAGCCCTATGCCGATGGCATAGCCGCCGGCATATCTTGCATTTGTTTTTTTTTCTTTTTCCTGTTTGTTTTCAGATCAATTCAATTCAAATATACAGCACATATACAACACATATCAGCACATATCAGGATATCATCCAGCACCATCCGAACAATATATGCATAAGCATCATCACAATCATAAGCATAAGCACAATCATAAGGCATAAGCATATAGAGAAGCACACAAGTCATCTAAAGAATCATCACCACACACAAGTCATCTAAAGAAACATAAGCATAAGCACACAAGTCCCCGAATGGCTTAAGAGCCAGGACGTCAAGACCGCGGAGGTCGTCACCGCCAAGACCGCCGAAGCCCAGGTCGTTACTGCTACCTCCAAGACCGCCTCCACCTCCGCCTCCGCCTCTGTGGATCGGAGTGGCCGGAGTCCGTGTCTCCGGAGTGCTGCAAAGACCACCGCCAACGGTAGATCCACATGTTCCCTGGATGTTGAAAAGACATATTAACGGGATATATGACTGTGTTGAAAGGCATGACATGCTTTGGGTGAACGTTCTGTGCCACAAACTCCTCAAAGCTCAGCAGCACTGGTTTTGCTGGAGGACACTGTGCTGGCTGCAACTGAGGAGTCCTGCCGGCCGCCATATCCTGAAAAGCCTGATGCATCTGGCGATCCCTCTCCACTTGGTGTTCATAAAGCCTCTCATGCCACGCCATGGTCTCCTGGCGTGTGTACTCCAGGTAGGCCTACGTTATGACATGATGGAACTCATAAAACTACTAAATGCGGAAAATGAAATGAGCAATGAAGATAAGAGGGAAAACACTTACAGATTGTTGCTCCTGAAAGAGGGACTGGGCACTGGTCACTGGCTGGCTCGTGCGCTGGCTCAGGCTCGGGTCGATCCGACGAAGCTGTGTGTAGGAGATAGTAGGAGTGATCCCGACCGTGCTCCTTGGGCCCCATGCTCACCACCGCCCTGTCGTCCAGAGCCGCCGCAATGGGGTCAGGTGTGTCAGGATGTAACTTCAGATACGCTTCAGAGTAGGTCTTCTTCCTCCCCGCGGTCTTCTTGCCGTAGTACTTGGGCTCGCCAGGCTTGGGGTCCTTCCGCGTATGGGCGATCTCCCACGCCTGCATGTCTGAGAGCGGCCGCTTCATTTTCTCCTCCTACACCACCAAATAGAGGTTAGTCATACATAAGAAAGTGATGGTAAATAGAAGAAGAAGAAAAATGTTTAATGGGGTTAGTCATACATTAACTGCCTTGTGGAGATAGTGGTTTCGGTTCCCCTGAGCATGTACTCCCTCCTTCCCTCGGTTAGCCTTGTTTTTGACTCTCATAGCCGCCCAGGCTCCAGCCTCATCACACTAAGGATCCACCAATGCCGCCCAGGACTCGTCTTTTCCATAACACCAATTTGGTAACACCTACATAATGAAAGCATAATGGCATAATGAAAGCATAATGGCATAATGAAAGCATAATGGCATAGTTACCTTCAAGAACTAGTCCTTATCCAAGGTAATGCCCATCCTCCGCGCGTCGTCCTTGGTCATCTTCACACCAAGATAGTCGTGATGGTATGTCGAGATGGCCACATAACGCACCTCGTACTGCATCTGGCGGGCCTTCTTCTTGCATTGGCGCAGCATGATCTGGTCCGCTCTGGCCCTGTGCTCCAGAAGAACTCGATAGAATTTCTACAATCATGCATGAAACAAGAATGGAAGAAGACATGAGTTAAATCATTCATGAAACTAGAATGGACTTGTGCTTCTGAAGAGAACTCACCCAGAAAGTGGTGATCACGGCCTTGGCATGGGTCCCATGTTCCGCGTGGAGGGTCGCTTCCCAGTGCTCCCAGCTTGTGGCCAAGACCCGATGGTCCGGCTGCCTGACTGGATCCGGACAGTACAACCCCGGCCAGTGTAACTTCAGCAAGACGGTGATGAGGCCGTTGGGAATACGGACCCCTTTAGAACATATCCAGTTGCTGCAAAAGAATGAACTATTAGCATGTGACAAGCAAAATAAATAACAACCGGAATGAGCATGTGACAAGCAAAATAATGAAATTATTATAAAGTGGCACTTACTCTTTTCCCGTGGGCTCAATGATCCACTTCTGCTCCTCAGTACCAGGAACCTGCTTTGGTAGCTTTGCGTTACCACGCAGCCACTCCTTGTTGTCAACCCCCTCCCCGCCACCACCATCATCCCCGCCACCACCATCATCCCCGCCACCACCCTCCACCTCGACTGCCTCCCCCTCCCCAACCTCCTCCTCATCCTCCTCCTCCTCGTCCTCCTCCTTCACCTCCTCCTCGGCCCCATCCCGAACCTCCTCCTCCTCCTTGCCTGCCTCGTCGTCCTCCTCCTCCTCGCCAGAGGACGGTACCTCACTAGAGGAGGGTACCTCACTAGAGGAGGGCCTCGAAGGTAACACCCCTAAGTTGGTGAGGGTGCGCTCTTTTTGGCCGCGACCCCCTGTAGTGGCTCTGTCCCCACCACCTCGCCCTCTAGAGGCTCTCCCCCCGCCCCCTCCTCCTCTAGGGGCACCTTGTTGGGGAACATAGTAATTTCAAAAAAATTCCTACGCACACGCAAGATCATGGTGATGACATAGCAACAAGAGGGGAGAGTGTTGTCCACGTACCCTCGTAGACCGTAAGCGTAAGCGTTAGCACAACGCGGTTGATGTAGTCGTACGTCTTCACGATCCGACCGATCCAAGCACCGAACGTACGGCACCTCCGAGTTCAGCACACGTTCAGCTCGATGACGATCCCCGGGCTCCTATCCAGCAAAGCTTCGGGGATGAGTTCCGTCAGCACGGCGGCGTGGTGACGATGATGATGTTCTACCGGCGCAGGGCTTCGCCTAAGCTTCGCGACGATATGACCGAGGTGGAATATGGTGGAGGGGGGCACCGCACACGGCTAAGGAACGATCCGTAGATCAACTTGTGTGTTATGGGGTGCCCCCTTGCCCCCGTATATAAAGGAGGGAGGGGGAGGTGCGGCCGGCCCCTTTGGGGCGCGCCTGGAGGAGTCCTACTCCCACCGGGAGTAGGACTCCCCCCTCTTGCCTTGGTGGAGAAGGAAAGGGGGGAGGGGAAAGAGGAAAGGGGGGCGCCGCCCCCCCCCCTTCCTTGTCCTATTTGGACTAGGGGGGAGGGGGCGCGCGGCCTGCCCTGGCCGGCCCTCCTCTTCTCCCTCATGGCCCACTAAGGCACATTAACCCCCAGGAGGGTTCCGGTAACCCCCCGGTGTTTCGGTAAAATCCCGATTTCACCCGGAACCTTTCCGATGTCCAAATATAGGCTTCCAATATATCAATCTTTATGTCTCGACCATTTCGAGACTCCTCGTCATGTCCGTGATCACATTCGGAACTCCGAACAAACTTCGGTACATCAAAACTTATAAACTCATAATAAAACTGTCATCGTAACGTTAAGCGTGCGGACCCTACGGGTTCGAGAACTATGTAGACATGACCTAGAACTATTCTCGGTCAATAACCAATAGCGGAACCTGGATGCTCATATTGGTTCCTACATATTCTACGAAGATCTTTATCGGTCAAACCGCATAACAACATACGTTGTTCCCTTTGTCATCGGTATGTTACTTGCCCGAGATTTGATCGTCGGTATCCAATACCTAGTTCAATCTCGTTACTGGCAAGTCTTTTTACTCGTTCTGTAACACATCATCTTATTACTAACTCATTAGTTATAATGCTTGCAAGGCTTAAGTGATGAGTATTACCGGGAGGGCCCAGAGATACCTCTCCGACAATCGGAGTGACAAAACTTAATCTCGAATTATGCCAACTCAACATGTACCTTCGGAAACACCTGTAGAGCACCTTTATAATCACCCAGTTACGTTGTGACGTTTGGTAGCACACAAAGTGTTCTTCCAGTAAACGGGAGTTGCACAATCTCATAGTTGTAGGAACTTTGTATAAGTCATGAAGAAAGCAATAGCAACATACTAAACGATCAAGTGCTAGGCTAACGGAATGGGTCATGTCAATCACATCATTCTTCTAATGATGTGATCCCATTAATCAAATGACAACACATGTCTATGGTTAGGAAACATAACCATCTTTGATTAATGAGCTAGTCAAGTAGAGGCATACTAGTGACTATATGTTTGTCTATGTATTCACACATGTATCATGTTTCCGGTTAATACAATTCTAGCATGAATAATAAACATTTATCATGATATGAGGAAATAAATAATAACTTTATTATTGCCTCTAGGGCATATTTCCTTCAGTCTCCCACTTGCACTAGAGTCAATAATCTAGATTACATAGTAATGATTCTAACACCCATGGAGTCTTGGTGTTGATCATGTTTTGCTCGTGAGAGAGGCTTAGTCAACGGGTTTGCAACATTCAGATCCGTATGTATTTTGCAAATCTCTATGTCTCCCACTTGGACTTGTTCCCTAATGTAATTGAAGCGTCTCTTGATGTGCTTGGTCCTCTTGTGAAATCTGGATTGCTTTGCCAAGGCAATTGCACCAGTATTGTCACAGAAGATCTTCATTGGTCCCGATGCACTAGGTATGACACCTAGATCGGAAATGAACTCCTTCATCCAGACTCCTTCATTTGCTGCTTCCGAAGCAGCTATGTACTCCGCTTCACATGTAGATCCCGCTACGACGCTTTGTTTAGAACTGCACCAACTTACAGCTCCACCGTTTAATCAAAATACGTATCCGGTTTGCGATTTAGAATTGTCCGGATCAGTGTCAAAGCTTGCATCGACGTAACCGTTTACGACTAGCTCTTTGTCACCTCCATATACGAGAAACATATCCTTAGTCCTTTTCAGGTATTTCAGGATGTTCTTGACCGCTGTCCAGTGATCCACTCCTGGATTACTTTGGTACCTTCCTGCCAAGCTTATTGCTAAGCATACGTCAGGTCTGGTACACAGCATTGCATACATGATAGAGCCTATGGCTGAAGCATAGGGAACATTTTTCATTTTCTCTCTATCTTCTGCTGTGGTCGGGCATTGAGTTTGACTCAACTTCACACCTTGTAGCACAGGCAAGAATCCTTTCTTTGCCTGATCCATTTTGAACCTTTTCAAAATTTTGTCAAGGTATGTGCTTTGTGAAAGTCCTATTAAGCGTCTTGATCTATCTCTATAGATCTTGATGCCCAATATGTAAGCAGCTTCACCGAGTTCTTTCATTGAAAAACTTTTATTCAAGTATCCTTTTATGCTATCCAGAAATTCTATATCATTTCCAATTAATAATATGTCATCTACATATAAAATTAGAAATGCTACAGAGCTCCCACTCACTTTCTTGTAAATACAGGCTTCTCCAAAAGTCTGTACAACACCATATGCTTTGATCACACTATCAAAACGTTTATTCCAACTCCGAGATACTTGCACCAGTCCATAAATGAAACGCTGGACCTTGCACACTTTCTCAGCACCTTTTGGATCAACAAAACCTTCCGGCTGCATCATATACAACTCTTCTTCTAGAAATCCATTCAAGAATGCAGTCTTGACATCCATTTGCCAAATTTCATAATCATGAAATGCAGCAATAGCTAACATGATTCGGACGGACTTAAGCATCGCTACGGGTGAGAAAGTCTCATCGTAGTCAACCCCTTGAACTTGTCGAAAACCTTTTGTAACAAGTCGAGCTTTATAGACAGTTATATTACCATCAGCGTCAGTCTTCTTCTTAAAGATCCATTTATTCTCAATGGCTTCCCGATCATCGGGCAAGTCAACCAAAGTCCATACTTTGTTTTCATACATGGATCCCATCTCAGATTTCATGGCTTCTAGCCATTTTGCGGAATCCGGGCTCATCATCGCTTCCTCATAGTTCGTAGGTTCATCATGGTCAAGTAACATGACTTCCAGAATAGGATTACCGTACCACTCTGGCGCGGATCTTACTCTGGTAGACCTACGAAGTTCAGTAGAAACTTGATCTGAAGTTTCATGATCATTATCATTAGCTTCCTCACTAATTGGTGTAGTTGTCACAGGAACCGGTTCTCGTGATGAACTACTTTCCAATAATGGAGTAGATACAGTTATCTCATCAAGTTCTACTTTCCTCCCACTCACTTTTTTCGAAAGAAACTCCTTCTCTAGAAAGGATCCATTCTTAGCAACGAATGTCTTGCCTTCGGATCTGTGATAGAAGGTGTACCCAATAGTCTCTTTTGGGTATCCTATGAAGACACATTTCTCCGATTTAGGTTCGAGCTTATCTGGTTGAAGTTTCTTCACATAAGCATCGCAGCCCCAAACTTTAAGAAACGACAACTTTGGTTTCTTGCCAAACCACAGTTCATAAGGCGTCGTCTCAACGGATTTTGATGGTGCCCTATTTAACGTGAATGCGGCCGTCTCTAAAGCATAACCCCAAAACAATAGCAGTAAATCAGTAAGAGACATCATAGATCGCACCATATCAAGTAAAGTACGATTACGACGTTCGGACACACCATTTCGTTGTGGTGTTCCAGGTGGCATGAGTTGCGAAACTATTCCGCATTGTTTCAAGAGGAGGCCAAACTCATAAGTCAAACACTCACCTCCACGATCAGATCGTAGAAATTTTATTTTCTTGTTATGATGATTTTCTACTTCACTCTGAAATTCTTTGAACCTTTCAAATGTTTGAGACTTGTGTTTCATCAAGTAGATATACCCATATCTGCTCAAATCATCTATGAAGGTGAGAAAATAACGATACCCGCCGCGAGCCTCAACATTCATTGGGCCACAAACATCAGTATGTATGATTTCCAAAAAATCAGTTGCTCGCTCCATAGTTCCGGAGAACGGCGTTTTAGTCATCTTGCCCATAAGGCACGGTTTGCAAGCACCAAGTGATTCATAATCAAGTGATTCCAAAAGTCCATCAGTATGGAGTTTCTTCATGCGCTTTACACCGATATGACCCAAACGGCAGTGCCACAAATAAGTTGCACTATCATTATTAACTCTGCATCTTTTGGTTTCAACACTATGAATATGTGTATCACTACTATCGAGATTTAATAAAAATAGACCACTCTTCAAGGGTGCATGACCATAAAAGATATTACTCATATAAATAGAACAACCATTATTCTCTGATTTAAATGAATAATTGTCTCGCATCAAACAAGATCCAGATATAATGTTCATGCTCAACGCTGGCACCAAATAACAATTATTCAGGTCTAAAACTAATCCCGAAGGTAGATGTAGAGGTAGCGTGCCGACCGCGATCACATCGACTTTGGAACCGTTTCCCACGTGCATCGTCACCTCGTCCTTGGCCAGTGCTCGCTTATTCCGTAGTCCCTGTTTCGAGTTGCAAATATTAGCAACAGAACCAGTATCAAATACCCAGGTGCTGCTACGAGCTCTAGTTAGGTACGCATCAATAACATGTATATCACATATATCTTTGTTCACTTTGCCATCCTTCTTATCCACCAAATACTTGGGGCAGTTCCGCTTCCAGTGACCAGTCTGCTTGCAGTAGAAACACTCAGTTTCAGGCTTAGGTCCAGACTTGGGTTTCTTCTCTTGAGCAGCAACTTGCTTGCTGTTCTTCTTGAAGTTCCCCTTCTTCTTCCCTTTGCCCTTTTTCTTGAAACTAGTGGTCTTGTTGACCATCAACACTTGATGCTCCCTCTCAATTTCTACCTCCGTAGCTTTTAGCATTGCGAAGAGCTCGGGAATAGTCTTGTTCATCCCTTGCATATTATAGTTCATCACAAAGCTCTTGTAGCTTGGTGGCAGTGATTGGAGAATTCTGTCAATGACGCTATCATCCAGAAGATTAACTCTCAGTTGAATCAAGTGATTATTATACCCAGACATTTTGAGTATATGTTCACTGACAGAACTATTCTCCTCCATCTTGCAGCTGTAGAACTTATTGGAGACTTCATATCTCTCAATCCGGGCATTTGCTTGAAATATTAACTTCAACTCCTGGAACATCTCATATGCTCCATGACGTTCAAAACATTGTTGAAGACCCGGTTCTAAGCCGTAAAGCATGGCACACTGAACTATAGAGTAGTCATCAGCTTTGCTCTGCTAGACGCTCTTAACGTCGTCAGTTGCATCAGCAGCAGGCCTGGCACCTAGCGGTGCTTCTAGGACGTAACTTTTCTGTGCAGCAATGAGGATAATCCTCAGGTTACAGACCCAGTCCGTGTAATTGCTACCATCATCTTTCAACTTTGCTTTCTCAAGGAACGCATTAAAATTCAACGGAACAACAGCACGAGCCATCTATCTACAAACAAACATAGACAAGCAAAATACTATCAGGTACTAAGTTCATGATAAATTTAAGTTCAATTAATCATATTACTTAAGAACTCCCACTTGGACAGACATCTCTCTAGTCATCTAAGTGATCACGTGATCCAAATCAACTAAACCATAACCGATCATCACGTGAGATGGAGTAGTTTTCAATGGTGAACATCTTTATGTTCATCATATCTACTATATGATTCCCGCTCGACCTTTCGGTCTCCGTGTTCCGAGGCCATATCTGCATATGCTAGCCTCGTCAAGTTTAACCTGAGTATTCTGCGTGTGCAAAACTGGCTTGCACCCGTTGTAGATGGACGTAGAGCTTATCACACCCGATCATCACGTGGTGTCTGGGCACGACAAACTTTGGCAACGGTGCATACTCAGGGAGAACACTTCTTGATAATTTTAGTGAGAGATCATCTTAAAATGCTACCGTCAATCAAAGCAAGATAAGATGCATAAAGGATAAACATCACATGCAATCAATATAAGTGATATGATATGGCCATCATCATCTTGTGCTTGTGATCTCCATCTTCGAAGCACCGTCATGATCACCATCGTCACCGGCGCGACACCTTGATCTCCATCGTAGCATCGTTGTCGTCTCGCCAACTATTGCTTCTACGACTATCGCTACCGCTTAGTGATAAAGTAAAGCAATTACAGGGCGTTTGCATTTCATACAATAAAGCGACAACCATATGGCTCCTGCCAGTTGCCGATAACTTCGGTTACAAAACATGATCATCTCATACAATAAAATATAGCATCACGTCTTGACCATATCACATCACAACATGCCCTGCAAAAACATGTTAGACGTCCTCTACTTTGTTGTTGCAAAATTTACGTGGCTGCAACGGGCTTAGCAAGAACCGTTCTTACCTACGCATCAAAACCACAACGACAGTTTGTCAAGTTGGTGCTGTTTTAACCTTCGCAAGGACTGGGCGTAGCCACACTCGATTCAGCTAAAGTGAGAGAGACAGACACCCGCCAGCCACCTTTAAGCACGAGTGCTCGCAATGGTGAAACCAGTCTCGCGTAAGCGTACGCGTAATGTCGGTCCGGGCCGCTTCATCTCACAATACCGCCGAACCAAAGTATGACATGCTGGTAAGCAGTATGACTTTTATCGCCCACAACTCACTTGTGTTCTACTCGTGCATATAACATCAACGCATAAAACCTAGGCTCGGATGCCACTGTTGGGGAACGTAGTAATTTCAAAAAAATTCCTACGCACACGCAAGATCATGGTGATGACATAGCAACGAGAGGGGAGAGTGTTGTCCACGTACCCTCGTAGACCGTAAGCGGAAGCGTTAGCACAACGCGGTTGATGTAGTCATGCGTCTTCACGATCCGACCGATCCAAGCACCGAACGTACGGCGCCTCCGAGTTCAGCACACGTTCAGCTCGATGACGATCCCCAGGCTCCGATCCAGCAAAGCTTCGGGGATGAGTTCCGTCAGCACGACGGCGTGGTGACGATGATGATGTTCTACCGGTGCAGGGCTTCGCCTAAGCTTCGCGACGATATGACCGAGGTGGAATATGGTGGAGGGGGGCACCGCACACGGCTAAGGAACGATTAGTAGATCAACTTGTGTGTTATGGGGTGCCCCCTTGCCCCCGTATATAAAGGAGGGAGGGGGAGGTGCGGCCGGCCCCTTTGGGGTGCGCCTGGAGGAGTCCTACTCCCACCGGGAGTAGGACTCCCCCCTCTTGCCTTGGTGGAGAAGGAAAGGGGGGAGGGGAAAGAGGAAAGGGGGGTGCCGCCCCCCCCCCTTCCTTGTCCTATTCGGACTAGGGGGGAGGGGGCGCGCGGCCTGCCCTGGCCGGCCCTCCTCCTCTCCCTCATGGCCCACTAAGGCCCATTAACCCCCGGGAGGGTTCCGGTAACCCTCGGTGTTCTGGTAAAATCCTGATTTCACCAGAACCTTTCTGATGTCCAAATATAGGCTTCCAATATATCAATCTTTATGTCTCGACCATTTCGAGACTCCTCGTCATGTCCGTGATCACATCCGGAACTCCGAACAAACTTCGGTACATCAAAACTTATAAACTCATAATAAAACTGTCATCGTAACGTTAAGCGTGCGGACCCTACGGGTTCGAGAACTATGTAGACATGACCTAGAACTATTCTCGGTCAATAACCAATAGTGGAACCTAGATGCTCATATTGGTTCCTACATATTCTACAAAGATCTTTATCGGTCAAACCGCATAACAACATACATTGTTCCCTTTGTCATCGGTATGTTACTTGCCCGAGATTTGATCGTCGGTATCCAATACCCAGTTCAATCTCGTTACTGGCAAGTCTCTTTACTCGTTCTGTAACACATCATCTTATTACTAACTCATTAGTTATAATGCTTGCAAGGCTTAAGTGATGAGTATTACCGAGAGGGCCCAGAGATACCTCTCCGACAATCGGAGTGACAAAACCTAATCTCGAATTATGCCAACTCAACATGTACCTTCGGAAACACCTGTAGAGCACCTTTATAATCACCCAGTTATGTTGTGACGTTTGGTAGCACAGAAAGTGTTCTTCCGGTAAACGGGAGTTGCACAATCTCATAGTTGCAGGAACTTTGTATAAGTCATGAAGAAAGCAATAGCAACATACTAAACGATCAAGTGCTAGGCTAACAAAATGGGTCATGTCAATCACATCATTCTTCTAATGATGTGATCCCATTAATCAAATGACAACACATGTCTATGGTTAGGAAACATAACCATCTTTGATTAATGAGCTAGTCAAGTAGAGGCATACTGGTGACTATATGTTTGTCTATGTATTCACACATGTATCATGTTTCCGGTTAATACAATTCTAGCATGAATAATAAACATTTATCATGATATGAGGAAATAAATAATAACCTTATTATTGCCTCTAGGGCATATTTCCTTCACACCTCTCCCTCGACCTCCCAGTGAGGAGTCATCGTCAAGTAGCCGGGGGGGGAGGATTACGTGCTCAACCACTCCGACTAGGCAGGCCGGCGACCTTGCGTAGGAAACCCACGCCGCCGGCCTTCCCCTTGCCCATGTTCCATGAACCTTCATTGAAAAGAGAATAAGCAATTAGTAAATTAATAAAATGAAGGAAAAGGCATGATAATAAACACATTAATAAAAATGCATGAAAAGGCATATTCCTAAACTATAGAAAAAAAGACTTGAAACGTACATCTGCTAGAAACCATATGAATCATCACTGTTGTAACCTCTTTCTCGGTCCGTCTCATCATCACTATCAATCATATCATCTTCGTTGTCTGACGGAGGTGGAGGCTCTTCCTTGTCGTCAGCGTCTTCGTTTAACTTTTCTAGCATAAGTATGTCATTTTCATTGACAATGGTCTCACCATCATTCCGTGCATCGTCGTCGTTTGGATCCACATCATCATCACCCAATGGTCTAGCATCATCGTTTCTAACCACATCATCATCATCAGGTTGCTCTTGATAGAACACTCCCTCGTATGTCATGGGGTTAATGTTGTAGCAATCGTCTTCATTCGGGTTCGGTAGCTTACCATGTGGAGACACCTTGAACACAACTTCCCAACCCTTTAGGTACTCCTTCTGGCATGGGTAAGGCAGATAATATACTTGTGTAGCCTGGGTAGCCGCAATGAAGAGATCGGCTCCAGCATAGACGGTTGATGGTTTAACTTCGACCAAACCAATGGAAGGCGTTGTTTTACACCCTCGCGCGGATCAAACCATCGACATTTGAACACAGGCAGACTTAGGGTCTCGCGCCCCTGGTGGAATTGAATATCGTATATATTTTGTACCCTTCCGTAGTAGTCTACTGAATTTTGACCGGGAGTGTACACTCTGGTATTTATAGTTTTGGGATCAGGCCGGCTGTTCTGGTGCTGTTAGCCCATACTCCCAAGAATGCTTCGAAGCATTTCTGGCTACAACCGTACTCATCCTTGACTGCAATCAGTTGCGAGATGGCATCCAGCTGAGATATTTTCGCACCCGCATAAAGAGGTTTCTTCGACGAGGCCAGGACCTCCAAGAAGGCCTTTGCAGTTTCCTCCGGCTCCTCCAGTTCATTCTCTGAAGGTGTCGCATTTGCCGCTTCCGCAACAATGACATCATCTAGCATGTCCCTGACCCCGTCATCCTCATATCCATCGATGCGTCGTCGCATCACCTCCTCTCTACCACGGTCCTGCTCGGCTATGTTTATCGGCGGCATGTCAAAGTTTGGCATATATCCGTGCGTGCGAAGGTTCTCACTCATGTCCCTCTGATTTCTACGGTGACGTCTGGCACATCTTGCACAGGGGCATGGTGGGATGATTCTCATTGGAGGACAAAATATCTCCTTCAAATACACATCGGTTTTCGCGATCCACTCTGATGTTACTCGATTTCGACGGATAAAACCACTGAACATCACTGATTATCTGTCATCCTCTGCTATTTTGCAAGCCACACAACATAATTAAGGATTCACTTAAATTAATCACATGAAATTTTCAGTTTCTACCGCGTTGAATCCACCTACATCTCTAATAGCTAAAGATGGGTCCTAATCCCACCCGAGGATGTGTAGATTGAGTACGTTCTCCATTCTACCCCGTTCTGAGACAAAATTTCGGCAGCACCTCCCCGCTGTTCTCCAGATACACATCTCGGCAAATAGCCGAGAGAATGTGCTCCGGAGAACAATGGGGAGGCGCCGCCGAAATCCTGTCTCGGAACGGGGTAGAACATGGAGAACATACCCAATCTACACATCCTCGGGCTGTCTGTGGAAAACGCCGGACAATCCGAAACAGCTGCGGTGATAAATATGCAATTGAATGCATATTTATCGATGCAACCCTTTCGGACGGGAGACGCCTAGGTTACGCCAGTTGACTTGAGAATGAAATCTAGTGACATCAAAAAATGGAGGAGATGGACTTGTAGCTCACCCTCGACTATAGGGGAAGGAGTCGAACAACAGAGGGATGCTCGGGGAACAACGTGTCAGACAACGGACACTTTGATGAAATGCAACACCACAAAGCCTGCAAATTCCATCGGGACAAAAAATTTAGAACATCACAACTCATAGAGCATATTTAAAACATTTAAACATGCATTCATTTATTTTTGCATCATGTAGGCAAAAAAACTAAAAACATTAACAATATATTCATCATCGTCATCACATATTCATCATCATCATTGTCACCTATTCGTCATAATCATTGATTCATCTCATCGAACCAAATTTTTTTTGCAAGATATGCAACATGTAGCATCTCATCTAACCAATTTTTTTACTACCTATCTCACTATCTATCTAACTATCTAACTATCTACCTACTAACTATCTCACTATCTATCTAACTATCTACCTATCTAACTATCTATATAACTATCTATCTAACTAGGTATCTAACTATCTAAATATCTATCTAAATACCTATCTAACTAGCTACAAAATTACTAAAAAAACACTAAAAATACATAAAATTTTCACCATCGAGAGGGCCGGCCGGAGTTGGGGCGGGGAGGCACCGAGTCGGGGCGGGGAGGCCGGCGGGGGGT
>NC_057795.1:8245131-8246104 GCF_018294505.1 Triticum aestivum | reverse complement strand
GTGGGCGCCGGCGTGCTCGGGGCGGGACGGCGCGGGCGGTGGCGTGCTCAGGGCGGGCGGCGGAGGAGGTGGGCGGCGGAGGTAGGGGTCGGGGTCAGGTGCGGTTGAGGGAGAAAATGAGTGGAGGAGGTCGGGTGCGGTCGGGTGCGGTGCGGATAAGGTTGGCCCTATGCCGACGGCATAGGTCTGGGCCCCACATGTCAGCAGCCCGGAGGAGTGGATAACATGCACATATGTCGACGGCTCGGCCGTCGGCATAGGTGGGAGGCCTATGCCGACGTCTAGGCCGTCGGCATATATGCAAACCACATTTTTTTTAAAATAGTCCCACCACGCCGAGGGGAAAGCAATTTGACCTTTTTAATAGTTCACCAATCCATACGTTACAAGCTCTGGTATTCATTAGACTTATATGAAGAAAACTGACAATTACTCTGAAACTTCCAGTGCCCGGGCAGCCGGCCCGGTGCCCGGGCACTAAAGGTTTCGGAGTGATAGTACGTTTTCAATGATGAATACCGGAGTTTTTAATCAGTTCAATTATTACATTTTTAGATTTTTAGTTTACCGTCTGTGTGGGACCCGGTACCCGGTGCGACGACCGTGACACCGGGAACCTGGGGGGTTAGCCGGGACGGGGGCACTGGGGGTAGCAATGCCACTGGAGCATCGCACCGGGACCTCATACATGCCGTACAGTGTGCTGGCATGTCCGAAGAGGCGGCACGCGTCTCCGGGGTATGCCCCCTCACACGGACAGCGCCGCCGCCGGCACCTGTAGGGGGGAAACGGACGCGTCGGGTCTACACAGAGGAGATCTTACTGTGGGTTTGGCCCGGATGTTGCTCTAAAGTGTTCGTATGGGCTGACATAGCACGACCGGGTGGATAGTTCCACTAGTTAAAACCCGTCCGTGCAAAGTCAAAGGGCTAGATCCCGTGGTCAAACGCTACAGGGTTAGGCGTGACGGGGG
>NC_057795.1:8238485-8244877 GCF_018294505.1 Triticum aestivum | reverse complement strand
CGTACAGTGTGCTGGCATGTCCGAAGAGGCGGCACGCGTCTCCGGGGTGTGCCCCCTCACATAGACGGCGCCGCCGCCGGCACCTGGAGGGGGGAAACGGACGCATGCACGCATACCTTTTTGGCATGCCGTCGCTAGATTCATAAATGTTAAGATTTTTCAAGCATGCACGCATACCTTTTTGGTACCATGTTAACAACAGGAATCTGAAAGCAAATGCACCATTGCAGAATTTATGTAATTAATTTATCCACACGTATAGTGATGCACCTCTCTTGTTATGCCGCTGATTTTCACCCCAATTGTAACCCACAACATTGGGATGCGGCTTTCTAAAGGTATCAATGGAGCCTCTCATATCAACGTTTTCTTGAATAATTTTCTCTCTTATCTATGGTGAACCTGTATCATCAGATTTGGCCAAAAAATCAGTGTTGAGTAAGGAACTTCACATGCTAAATAAAAAAGGAAACATGTGCATTGATAAGAGAATTTCGGAACAACCTAAACTGTGAATATGCAGAAAGCAAATTGAACGCACTTCTACAAAGTCGCTGAAACATGGATCCAATTAATAACCCTGTAAACCTGAAGATCAAGTGAAAGAAAAAATGAAATAGAAACTTCAGCAAGTAAAAGTTTGGGAAGTCGCTCGAAGATGGATGCCAATTATCAACTGTAAACCCGAAGATCCAGTGAAGAACAATGGCAGTAAAACATAAAGCAACAATAATAATGGAAGGGAAGATCAGCCATACCAGTCTATGTAAAGCAATCCAAAGTAATAACGCTACCCTCCTGACCACGCTCAGTTATGCCAACTCTATATTGGACAAAGACTGGTTTTACCTATGAGTTCACAACAGTACTACATGAACGGTAGAGCAGGCAGAGGCTTAATCCAAGAATAAGAAGTGTGCCGCTGCGGTACAGTTAACTACAATTGTTAGTTAGTTTGGCCTACTATTACCAAAACCTGGCAGGATCTTCTCAATGGAAAGTAGGAACACATATAGCAACCAAAGTCCAAAGGAAACATGCGAGAGAAAAGAAGACACATACCTTAGGCCGTTGTACTGTGGTGTGCCCGGTGGTGCAAGTTGTTGTAGACGGCTCCATGCCGGCCTTGGCCGTCGTTGCCGGAGGAGTAGATGGATATAGTGAATTTTATGTTTAAGAGAGAATTGGCTGATCTGGATCTAGATAAACATAGTTTGTGAAAATATAGAATTAACAACAAATTCCTGTCTGCTGAAAGAATTAACAACAACAAAACAATATTTTCTAGCTTAATCCCTTATCTCATGAGACCCCATGTGGAAGCAATTAGATTTTATCTAGTAAGAAGAAAGAACTAAAGAACACTACTTCGAACTAATTTAAGTACACCAGTTTCACCCTACTTTAGTCTTTCAAATCCCTATTTTTTGCACTCACAGGAAAGAAAACCGGGCTTTCCAGATCTCAGCGATCATGAAGAGGTATAAGCTTTTCAGTTGTGATCAATTTAGATCAGAAACACGTAGAACTCGTGTGCAGAAGGGTGAACACAGCCGGACTGTGCTTGCCATGAACTGTGTATAAACTTCTAATAATACCTATATCAGCGATGATCTCATCGGCGGCTCCTCAACGGGGATCAGCGCTGGCTCAGGGGATCGCCGTGAGGCTCCTAAAGGGGATCGTCGTCGGATCCTGGACGTGATCGGCGGCGGGTCCTCAACGGGATCGACGGCGTCTCCTGAAGTGGATCGTCCGATGGAGGGCGGCGGCTTTGATGTGCGAGGGCGGCGGCGAAGGGATGGAGCGGCGGTGGCGAAGGGATGGAGGGCGGCGGCGCACGATCTGCTGTGCGACTCGTGCGTGTGAGTGGTTCTTGCTCGAGGGCAGGAGGCGCTCGAGGGCGATTCGTTTGGCATTTTTGCTTGGCTGGTTTATTTTCGTAGATTTATTTTCGTCCGTTTTTCTTGGGTGCGATGGAAGGTTTGCCCCTGGACTGCGTGGGGGCATCGCTAGGAGGTTTGGTTCGACCGGACTTCCTGTGAGGTGGGAGGAGAGACGAAAATAAACCAGGTTTGGTGGGTGTTATGATCGGCCGGACCTACGGCCGCAGGAGGCCCACCGGACAATCTTAGCCCGCAAATTATCTTAGTTTTCTTTTCATATCATGGTTATATATACGACTTGTAAGACTATTTTGAGAATTATAAGCAATAAGACTTTCTGTTGCCCGGCTCCCAGAGGAGCCGGAACCCTAAAATCCTAGCCGCCTCCTGCCTCCGCCGCCGCCACACGCGCCAGGACGGCGCCTCACCGCCGGCCACCGCGCTCCAGCCCTCGCCCATCTCCCTCCTTCCCCTACAGCCTACGGCCAAGACCGGGCAGAACCCTAGGTCCTAACACCTTGGTATCAGCTACCTGGGTTTCGACCATGTCATCGCCACCACCAATTCCTTGCCACCCCCAGTGCTGCCGCTGCCCACCAACACCCCCACCGCCGCTGCCACCAACTCCACCACCGCCGCCGCCTTATCGCCGAGCTCCACGGCCTCGCTGACCCTTCAGTCGGCGCTGATCGCACCCGCCCCCGGCACAACGCCGAGCCAGGGCCAGCCACTTCCCCCCGTACATAATTCGCCGCCATCTCCTCCCCCCATGCCGAACCAGCTTTCCCCGGAGGCCATGGACGGCATGCTCAATGACTTGGTGGTCGCAGTCCAGGGCATCCGTCTCTATTTGGCTAGCCCGTACGGGCCGCCACCGCCGCTACCTCCGGCCGTTCCCTCGGGACAGCCGGCACTCTGGTGGTACTCCGTCCCCGCGGCCATCGCCAGGGGCTACCCGGCGCTACCATCGCCGGCCGCTTCCACGCCGCCCTGGCCCCAGTGGCCGACGCCAGCGCTCGCGGCGCCACCCGCGCCGCCAGCAGCCGCCCAGGGCCTGCAGTGGCCGGCTTGGCCCGCGCCACCCCCCGCCTCGCCGTCCCTCCCGGCGGCCACAATGCAGGTTCGGCCGCCGCCACCGACCAGCCCTAGCCTGGGCCGGTCCGCGCTGGGCGGTCTTTCGAACCAGGAGGTCCAGTTCCCATCGTCACCATCTCCGCTTCCGGGCTGGCTCAACGGGACATCGCCTCCGTCGGTTTACACGGAGGCCCGGGAGTCGTCGGGTTCCCAGTTGCAGGCCGAGGCATCGAGCGCCACGGCGGCCTATGCCGGTCTTCCCACCATGGACCGAGCACCGTCATCAGCTCTCCGCACCGCCGAGGCAGTGGGCCATGGCGCACCAAACCAGCAGCCACCCCGGTTCGCCAAGACCGACTTCGCCACTTATGACGGCTCAGACGACCCGCTTAACTGGCTCAACCAGTGTGACCAGTTCTTCCGCGGGCAGCGCACGCCCGCGTCGTAGCGCACTTGGCTGGCTTCCTACCATCTTCGCGGGGCCACCGAGACATGGTACTACGCCCTCGAGCAGGACGAGGGCGCCATGCCCCCGTGGGAGCGCCGCGAGCTGTGCCTTCTTTGCTTCGGACCGCCGTTACGCAGGAGCCGATTGGCCAAGTTGGGCCGCCTGCCTTTCACCTCCACGGTGGAGGATTTCGCGAACCGCTTCCAGGCCCTGGCGTGTCACGCGCCAGGTGTGATGGCCCTACACCGGGCTGAACTCTTCGTCGGCGGCCTTCCCGACCACATCCGCGTGGACGTCGAGATGAAGGGGCCCCAAGACCTTCAGACGGCCATGTACTATGCTCGGGCATTCGAGCAGCGCGCCCAGGCCTTGACGCGGCCATTCGTGCCTCGTGAGGGCCGACAACCCCCCCGGCCGCCTCCGACGGCACCTGCGTCGTCCACCGCAGCCCCAGCGGCCACTCCGGCCCCGACGCGGCCGTTCCGGCTCCTTACTTAGGTGGATCAGCTTGAGCGCCGGCGCTTGGGACTTTGCTTCAACTGTGATGCGCCCTATGCCCTGGGCCATGTCTGCGCCCGCCTCTTCTACTTGGAGACGACGGGCGAGACCGAGGATGACGCACCGGAGGATGGCCACGGCGCCCCAGCCGTCGTGGAGCCCGCACCGGCGGCCGCGCCCGCTCCAGTCACCGCCCTCGTTGTCTCGCTACACGTGCTGGCCGGCATCCGTGATGAACGGACGATGCTCTTACCAGTCATGATCCATGGCGAGCGCCTGGTGGCCCTCCTGGACACAGGTTCCACGCATAACTTCCTACCGGAGGCCACCATGCGGCGCCTCTCGTTACAGCCGACAAAAGGGGAGCAGTTGCGGGTCACTATCGCTAATGGCGACCGTCTACGCTGCCATGGGCTCGCCCGTGACGTGCCCATCACTATCGGTGACAAGCACTTCACCATCACCTGCGCCGGCATCGACTTGGGCTGTTTCGACTTCATCCTCGGCGTCGACTTCTTGCGGACTCTCGGCCCCATCCTTTGGGACTTTGACACCCTGACGATTCCTTTCTGGCGTCTCGGCCGCCCCGTCCTCTGGGAGGGCATTGGAGGCACCCCGGCAACGCCCCCTCTCCAGCTGGCGACGACCACCACCGATGCCGAGCATCCGCTATTGGACAACCTCCTGCAGCAGCACCGGGATCTCTTTGAGGAGGTGCATGGCCTTCCATCGGCCCGGATCTATGACCACCATATTCACCTCCTTCCGGGGTCGGCCCCTGTGGCCGTACGGACATACCGGTATCCTCAGCTGCAGAAGGACGAGTTGGAGCGGTAGTGTGCGCTCATGCTTGCCAAGGGCATCATCCGTATCTCCACGTCACCATTCACGGCGCCGGTCCTCCTCGTCCGCAAGTCGGACGGCACGTGGCGTTTCTGCATCGACTACCGCGCCCTTAATGCTCTCAATTGAAGGACAAGTTTCCTATCCCGATGGTCGATGAGCTTCTCGACGAGCTGCAGGGGGCGCGCTTCTTCACCAAGCTGGATCTCCGGTCGGGGTATCATCAGGTGCGCATGCACCCAGATGACATCGCCAAGACGGATTTTCGGACTCACCATGGCCACTTTGAGTTCTTGGTGATGCCTTTTGGCCTCTCCAACGCCCCAGCGACCTTTCAGGCCTTGATGAACGATGTCCTCCGGCCCTACTTACGTCAGTTTGTGCTCGTTTTCTTTGATGATATTCTTATCTACAGCGCCTCTTGGGCAGAGCACCTCCAGCATGTGGCTATGTCTTCGACGAGCTTCGGGCGCATCATCTTCATCTTAAGCGCTCGAAGTGCTCGTTCGGGACGCCTTCTGTCGCTTACCTCGGCCACGTCATCTCGGCCGAGGGGATGGCCATGGACGCCGAGAAGGTGGTGGCCGTTGCCGCCTGGCCGGTCCCACAGTCTCCGCGGGCTTTTCGCGGCTTCCTGGGGCTCGCGGGGTACTACCGGAAGTTTGTCCGGGAGTTTGGCCTCATCGCGGCCCCGCTCACGCGCCTTCTCCGTCGCGACACCTTCTCTTGGGATGAGGAGGCCACTACAGCGTTCGAGGCCCTCTAGGGGGCCCTC
Source organism: Triticum aestivum (assembly GCF_018294505.1). Taxonomy (NCBI): domain Eukaryota; kingdom Viridiplantae; phylum Streptophyta; class Magnoliopsida; order Poales; family Poaceae; genus Triticum; species Triticum aestivum. The sequence goes on along the minus strand of NC_057795.1, from coordinate 8,239,353 downwards.
ACAGCGGGAACCGTCCTGGAGATGCCTGATTTCGACCTCCTGTTCACCGTCGACTGCGACGCCTCCAGTGCGGGGTTCGGCGCGGTCCTTCATCAGGGCGATGGACCCCTCGCCTTCTTCAGTCGTCCCTTTGCCGCACGCCATCTTAAACTGGCGGCTTATGAGCGCGAGCTCATTGGGTTGGTGCAGGCAGTGCGCCATTGGCGGCCCTATCTTTGGGGTCGTTCCTTCCGGATCCGCACGGACCATTACAGCCTCAAATTCATGCTGGATCAGAGGCTCTTGACCGTGCCGCAGCACTAGTGGATCAGTAAACTCTTCGGGTTTGACTTCACCATCGAGTACCGGCCGGGCCGCCTTAACACCGTCGCCGACGCCCTGTCTCGGCGTGACGCCGATGTGGGCGATGGTGCGGCTGACGGGGTGGCCTTCTGCATCATCACCGGGCCCTCCTTCGCCCTCTACGCCGACATCCGGAGGGCGACCGCTGCCGCGGCCGACTCTCTCCTCCTTCAGCAGCAGCTGGCAGCGGGGGAGCTGGAGGAGCCGTGGCGCTTCGCCGACGGCCTGCTCCTCCATGGGCGCCGGGTCTTCGTTCCGGCGCACGACAATCTTCGTCAGCAGGTGCTGCGCCTGCCCACTCGGCGGGCCATGAGGGTGCGCAAAAGAAACTCCATCGCCTCCGCGCTGACTTCTACATTCCAGGTGATCGTGCCTTGGTCCGTGACTGGGTACGGTCTTGTGTGATGTGCCAGCGCAACAAAACAAAGACTCTACGGCCGGCTGGCATGCTTCAGCCTTTGGAGGTGCCGTCCCAGGTCTGGCGGACATCTCCATGGACTTCATCGAGGGCCTCCCCAAGGTGGCG
>NC_057795.1:8235340-8238232 GCF_018294505.1 Triticum aestivum | reverse complement strand
CAAATCTCCTCCACTCTGCTCAAATTTGTTCCCTTTTGCATCTGTTATAATTGTCTGTATTTATTTTAGCTTTTGCTCTAGTTATGTATACCATTACTGACATCACATCTACGACCCTATTGCTGTAACGGTAGTGCGTTCTGAAATTCTGACCTACTCCACATTTTGCCTTGCACTTTTCTACATCTACATCTACATTATATGGAAAGCACAATAGTCATTCACATCAGAGAAAGTTGCTTTCTTCTGCGTCTTGGGTGACAAACATGCGATTATTCACCTGGTGCATCGAACTTTGTTTCAAACAAAATCATTTTCTTACCTGCAAGTAGACGCTCTGTAATTGAAGCGCATAAGGCGGCTGGTGTAGCCATTTGATTAATTCAGAACCTGCATCGCTAATAACGACCACTTGGGATTCAAAAAGAAAAGAAAAAAAAATTGGTTTGTTTACGCGCCGTGTATGGCCGGCTGCAATGGGAAAAGTTCCTCTTTTTCTAGAAAGCAAAGTTTGAAACCCACTGGCCACTCATCACGCACTTCATATTGGTCTCACTCTCTCTTTTCCATTGCTTCGGAGGCAAGTATGTGATGCATTCAGGATTCAACCAATCCGAGAAAAGCCATTATTATTCTGGTCTCCGTCACTCAGATACGTATGGCGCGGTAGGTCTCTCTTTTCCCTTCCTTCGGAGGTAAGTATGTGATGAATTCAAGATTCAACCAATCCAAAAAAACCATTATTCTGGTCTCCCTCGGCGGCAGGAACTCGAGACAAGTATTGTGCGGTACGTGTCATTTCACATGGCTAGTCAGTGGAGGTAATTGTTTAGCTTGCATTGCTGTTCAGCAACATTCTCCACTTCAAGTACTATACTCGTCTTTCTTCGTAGCATTCTCTTCTCCATTCTGCACTACACTAGCTTGTGTTTCTTCTGAGTGTTTCAATGGCGGAGCTGGTGGCCACCATGGCCATCCGGCCACTGGTGTCCATGCTGATGATCAAAGCGTCTGGACCAGTACAATGTGATGGAGGGAATGGAGGAGCAGCACAAGATTATCAAGCGCAAGCTTCCGGCCATCCTCGACGTCATTGCCGACGCCGAGGAGCAGGCGACAACCTACAGAGATGGGGCGAAAGCTTGGCTCCAGGAGGTCAAGACGGTCGCCTATGAGGCTAATGAAGTTTTTGACGAATTCAAGTACGAAGCCCTCCGCCGTGAAGCCAAGAAGAAGGGGCACTACACCAAGCTCGGATTCGATGTAATCAAACTCTTCCCTACTCACAACCGTATTGTGTTTCGTTACAGAATGGGTCGCAAGCTTTGCCGAATTCTGAAGGCCATTGATGTCCTCATAGCGGAGATGCATGCCTTTAGGTTCAAGTACCGACCACAACCGCCGGTGTCCAAGCAGTGGAGGCAGACAGATTATGTTATCATCGACCCACAAGAAATTGCCAGCAGATCCAGAGACAAAGATAAGAAAAATATTGTTGCTACACTACTAGGACAAGCTAACAATGCAGATCTAGCAGTTGTTCCCATCGTTGGAATTGGGGGCCTTGGCAAGACCACATTAGCACAACTCATATACAATGAACCTGAAATTCAGAAGCATTTTCAGATGCTGCTTTGGGTCTGTGTCGCTGACACTTTTGATGTGAACTCCCTGGCCAAGAGTATAGTTGAAGCATCTCCCAAGAAGAATGATGATACGGACAAACCGCCACTGGATAGACTTAAGAAATTGGTCAGCGGACGAAGATATCTCCTTGTATTGGATGATATCTGGAACAACAAAGAGCTCCATAGGTGGGAAAGACTGAAGGTCTGTCTTCAGCTTGGTGGCGCATGGGTAGTGCAGTGACAACAACTCGTGATAAACGAGTTTCTGAAATTATGGGTGCAGATAGAGCAGCCTACAATCTCAATGCTTTGGAGGATCGACATCATACCACAGCCAGGCCTTTATATGAATCGTTTTTTTAATGTTCCACCCTAGCGCATTTAGCGAGGCGGTTTCCTTGGCACGTCTTATCAAAGCGTAGATCGTGCCCCCTTATTCCGGAATTCTCATCAATACGGACGTGGGTAACCCAACCGTGCCCGTTGGCACGCCTCCTCTATCGAAGGCGAGTCCTAATCGACCACGGGGAGGGCTCTTGGTATTCAACCTCTTTATAATGAGACCAAGGCCCTCTTCTTTTTTCCACCCTCCATCGAGTTCGCCTCCACTACTAGGGAAAACCCTATACACAGAACTTTAGCAGTAGCGTGGGTCAAAAAAGCACGCTGGTGCTAATTAGCAGTAGCGCGCCCGAGGTAACCGCGCTGCAGATAAAGATCTAGCAGTAGCGCGTCTTGCTGTACACACGTTACTACTAAAATTCCCACGGCTTAGCCCATAAGCTACACATAATAGTAGCGATCTATGACGAACCGCGCTACCGCTACGCTGTTTGTAGCAGCGCGTTTTAATATAAACTCGTTGCTACTAAAGGTTATAAAATTAAATGGAAAGAAAATGGAAAGGTAATTGAAAATGAAAGAAATAGAATAAGGTGAAAGGAAACAAATAAAATGTGAAGAAAACTAAATGAAAAGGAGAAAAAAGAGAAAGGAGTAGCAGTAGCGTGTATCATCGAACGCGCTGTAGCTAAGGTAGCAGCAGCGCTTTTCTCGGAACGCGCTACTGCTACTTCTGACTTAACCACGGGGTTCGTCCTTCCCCACGCCACTTTCCCCCAAATCCAACTCTCTCCACTCTCGCCGCCGCCGTTGCCCGTCGGTCGCCGCGCGCTCTCCACACCCTCTACGCCGCCCCGACCCCCGACCTCAACGCCGCCCCCGCCCCCGACCTCAACGCCGCCCCGGACGCCGCCCCGACACC